>NC_040035.1:39398118-39444064 GCF_003713205.1 Coffea eugenioides | reverse complement strand
AACTATTAACTACGAATTTTGTAGTTCTTTTATGTTATTTTGCTCAAATATGTCTCTATCTTAGTTAAAATAAATTAGTCATCTTCCATTACATGGCTATTACTAAATTTCTTTAGCACTAAGTACTTTTCGTTTTTTTTTTTCATTTTGTCATTACATTAATTACTGTTAATTTCTTTATGTAGTTTCTCTAATGTAGTCATCTGCATTCCATGGCCATTACAATATTTCTTTCTTACTAAGTACTTTTAATCTTTTCATTCTTTCAATAAAATAGTTATCACTACAACATAAATTTATCTGCCATTATTTCTTTTTAAGTATCCCATAATTAAGAATCTTTCGTATAATAAATAATTTGAGTTTTATTATGCCTTCTTCAGGCTTCAAAGATTTTTATGAAGCACTTAATTAGCTCGGTTTAGTTTTCTTTTACTTATAAACTATATGGGTATTTGGGGTTGGAAAGTTCTTAGCTCGGTTGAAATTGTGTTTTAATTTATACAAAGAATACATAAAACTTTAATATTCCAACCAAATATATTCAAGAAAGAATAATTTCATCAAAATACCTTAAAAGCAAAGTCCAAAGTGATGGAATAAGCAAAGTATAAAACCTACCATATTTTGGTCTTCTATACTTCACAAGCAGGAATATCTATTTAATTCAGAACAAAAAAGAAAAGGGCGATAGAAACAAAAAAAAAGAAAAAAAGGGCATTGACCACACAGATAATTTCACAATTCCCTTTAGCTTATTTCAGAAAACAAGCAATAAAAAGTAGCATCAAGCAAATTTTTCTAAATTTCACAAAAACAGATTTTATGAAAAGCCAAAAACTAGAAAGAAAATAAGAATGACTAAGTTAATTTCAAGTTTTATTTTTAAACTTCATTTCTGATTGTTATATCGTATGTATTTCCAAATTTTGGCTGAAGTTTTGTTCTTTAGCCCTAATACCTTTTAGTCCGCGTTCATCCCAAATTTTATTGGTGTTGTTTATTAGTTTTTACCTTTTACATGCATTTAGCAATAATTTTTACTTGACTTTTTATTTATTTGTTTTTATTGGATTTTGTCGATTAAACTCACAACCACTGAGAGATAAAAACGTTATTCTAATAATAGAGGACCATTCTCGAGTGGAGGAAGCATTTACGAATCAAAAGAAAGAAATCATGCACACAGCAGTTGAATTTTTTTTTTCAAAAAAAAAGTGTATTATTAAAACATTAAAGTTTGAAGTCTTGCCAATTTGGTGGAGGGGCCAAAATAGAGTAGGAAATGCACACAGATGAGGATGACTTGTTCCAACTTTTTCAATGTCGACATATACCTATTTTTTTTTCAAAGCCCGACTTTGTCAGAAGAACTCGTTTATTTTGTTCACCAATTAATTAATCCAAACATGAATATAATTTTTGTGTTTAGTGATTCGTTCTTGGCTTGATTCAACTAGCATAAAATTTATATGTAAATAATTCAGATTTTTTGAAATCGACAAAATCAAAGCTCGTTCGTGTTTGATTCATTTAATAAATAAGTCTAGATTTAAATATGATTTCAATCCTGTTAAAATAAACAAACAAATTACACACTAGAGAGATTTGGTATGGCTATGATTAGCTATGATTAGGCTCATTTGTACTCCAATTCTAAAGCTATTCAAGAATTTGCAAATAAAGGAATCTTGTCAAGAAAACCTTGAAATGTGTAAACATTAAGTTAAGAGTAAATTTGTATATATGTCTGTAATCATTCTCCTCAAACTAAATATATCCAGACTGCTTTCGATTTTCTAAAAGATTTCCAGACTCAAGGCATGTTCTTTAATATTTGAATAATAAGTAAAAAACGAAACTCTTCTTCTGAATAACTTTAAGTGAAGTTGAATTTAAAAATAGGTAAAATATCAAAAAACTTTTCGTGGTTTGCCAAATGTTCAATTTAACTCTCTCTGGTTTGAAAACCTACACTATAATTCCTTGCGGTTTCAACTAAATTGAAAATTGGATAGAAAGCATCCAATCTAATAGTTGTACGTGAAATATCAATATTGTCCCTCTATAAATGAAGTGGTTTGCTGAATGTTCAATTTAACTCTTTCTAGTTTAGAAAATTACACTATAGTTCCTGCAGTTTTGACTAAAGTGAAAATTGAACATAAATTATTTCACGTATAGTAGGGGCAATATTGATATTTCATGCACATCTGTTAGATTGAATACTTTCCATCCAATTTTCAATTTATCAAAACCGCAAAAGAGGTATAGTGCAGGTTCCAAATTAGAGAGAATTAAATTGAACATTCGGTAAATCACAATGAATTTTTTTGCTATTTTATCCTTTCAAAATCAAGAAAAAAGCTTGAAGGCAGTCTTTTGTCTCTAACTTAAAACTTAATGTCGAATAAGGGGGAAAATAGTAGAATAAGAAAACGATTTATTAATTACCATTAACCTAGAAATCAACGTAATCTAAAATTAAGAGACAAAAAACAAGAAGGTTATTATCGTTGTCATAAAATATTACCCTCTTGTATTGCTGCAAAGTTGCTCGGAAAGTGAAGGCTACTAATTGAGAATTATTTATTCGCATCTCCGGATTGACAAGCACTAGGTAATGCCTTAGGTAAAGATGTTCACAATTACTCAAAGGTCAAAGCGGCCATTAACGGGTGAAATATATTGGGAATGGCAACGAGGCGGGCTGCCCCGCCCCTCGTCCCGCCCTTGCTCCGCCCTACTTCCACCACGGTGCTAATAAATTTATCATATAATTTCATTGTAGTTAAATTTTAATAAATAAGTAAACAATAAATATTAATATATCACCAAGTTATTATTCATTATAATTTTACAATTGAAACCTATAAAAACAATCAAAGGGAGAAGTAAGTGTAAACATCTGGAAATTTGAGGATGTGCCATCACAAGGTAGGGATGTGCCATCACAAGGTAGTACAAGATTTTGCTATCAAGACATTCCTGATCAGATTTTGCTCCCACACTAGACAACCTGTCCTGGCACACCCTCAACACACCATCACCCCAGCAGTTAATTTGCAGAACGGTTAGGGTACAAGCTAAATGCATAGCAGAGCATAGAAAATACCCCAGCAGCACATACCATAATACCTGTAACATCCGTAACCACAGGGGATTGCCCAATGACGAGAGAAATGCTCAACACTCTCAGAGTTTTCCCTCTGTCAGGTTCAAAGTTCGAATTCTTGGCTTGGCAATGGAAGGAGAGAAGGGTGTAGAGATGGGATGGGACGATAAAACTTAAAAAAAAATAAATAAATAAAATCTGTATCTCATGACACAACACATTTGACTAACTGAATAAGCACAAATACAAGATTGTATCAGATTCTGCATTCCAATTTTCCAGATGAAACATGTCTTTTATACCTCGCTAAGGTAAGTTTATATTCCATCATATAAGTTCCACAGATACTTGAGATGCAAGTGTAAAGATCTGGAACAAATCATAAGTATATCCATCCTCAATATTTGAACAATCAATTTAATCAAATAGTACATTAATTTGTCATTAATACATAGCAACTTATTTATGCGTTACAATGACAAATATGACATCAATGTAAACAGAACCATACAGAAGATAACAACGCTTATGGCAGATGATCGTTAGCCTGACCATCTGTGTGAATTTCCGACCATGAAGAAGACTCCTCAATTTCTTCCGGTAACCATCCGTCTGAATCTCCATCTGACCATGAAGAAGACTGATCAATTTCTTCCGAGATAAGGATTTTCAGATCCATGTTTCCATAATCCATCTGTTGTTTCTTAATGTCCCGAACTAAATCTCCCGCAGAGTATAGACATCCATGCACCTCAATCAATTGAAGAGTATAAGTTTCCCATAAACAAGAAGGGAGCTCTTCCAGTTCCGCACAACCCTCCAAAATTAATCTCTCAAGACTGGGAAAATGCACTCCTGTGCCCATCCACCCGACCACCTTCAAGGATTCCAATTTCAAAAACTTGAGTTTAGGAAAGAATTCCTCTTCTTCCATGTCTCCCATGTCCCATTCCTCTTGCCCATCCACTTGTCGGATTAATTTGAGAACCTCAAGATTGGGTAGCTTTCTGATTGTGCAAATTATACTCCAGGAGAAGTCCTCCAGTGTCAACTTTTTCAGATTCAAGGGGAGATGAAATTTGATACAATTTGCAGTAACTTTACCCAGTAGCAGCTTTAGTGATTCTAACTGACTCAGAGAGTCCATTGCCACGATCCTTGTGCCCTCACTAGAAGATTCCTCTGACTGTAGCAGACAGCATTTCAGTCTGCGGATATTTGGAAACTTCATCATCATCTTTTCCATGCTTTGCCCAAGATAAAGCTTTGGAGTGGAAAACGTGTGTAAATTGTATAACATACAGGAGCTTTCAGGATTTTCCTTCGCCAACCTAAGATCAATCAAAGCACCACGTATTTGTAGATGCCTCAATTTCTGCAATTTCCAAAAAATATCTTCCAAAGATGAAAGAACAAAATCAGAATAATATGTTGTCACACAAAACGTTTCCAAATTCGAGAGGTTTTCCAGCGAGGGTGGGATGTATTTGATCCAACCCGAAACAGCCAAGTACCTCAACTGAATGAGCAACCCTAATTCACATAGGAAAGTAAAACCAAGATTAATTTGTTCCAAATCCAACACTTGAAGAAGTTTCAGGTGACAAACAAAGGATGAGTTGTATGATACTCCACGGCCCCCAATACCATGAGAAGAATGTAATAGAGAGCGTACATGGGGACAAAATATCTTTGACTTCACAAAATGCTTTGGCTGAGAGTGCATAGATAACCGATAGGGGTAGTGTGGTTCATCAAAATTAAGAAATCCATCACATCCTCGTATCAAATGTAGAAAATTTTGATCTTCAGCTTTTCCCAAACAAAAGACATGCAACAAATCATGAATGCGACATGTCTTGACCCCACCAATGGATCTTTGTTGCCCCTCCATAACCAAGCTTCTGTTGATTAGAGCCATTAAATAGCCTTCTGCTATATTTTCTAGGCTCTCCAATTCCATCTTTTGCACAAATCCTTCGGCAATCCACAACCACATCAACCTCTTTACAGAAATTTCTTGGTCTTCTCTAAATGCTCCGAAGTAAAGAAGGCATGGCTTCAAATGGTCAGGTAGGTGTATGTAACTCAGCTCTAATATGCTCTTGCATTGTTCTGTTGCACCAATTTTGTTGTTTGACTTTAGCCGTTCTGCTACTTCTTTCCAACGACCTTGATCTAGAGTACCGAGAATTCCAGATATGATGACAATCGATAGAGGCAGTCCATTACAGTTTTTTGCAATTTGCCTCCCAAGGACAGTTAGTTCTGGAGGAAAGGCTTCTTCTCTAGTAACTGAAAGCTTCTTCTGTAGTAACTCCCAGCTTTCTGCTTCATAAAGTTGACGAAGATGGTGAGGTTTACCAATAATCCCATGATCTCGACTTGTTAAGAGAATTCTGCTTCCATTGGTATGATCTGGGAAAGATATCTTCAAAGCATTCCATGCCTCAATGTCCCAAACGTCATCCAAAACTATGAGATATGCCCGTTTCCTCAAGTGGTTGCAAAGCTTGTGAGCCAAATCATCTTCATCAAACTCCGAATATTGAGCTTTTGGATCAATGCATGCCAAGATCCCAAGCAACAAATCTTTCTTGCAATATGCTTGAGAGATACAACACCATGCAAGAATATGGAAGTGAGATGTAATTGAAGGGTCACAGTAAACTCTCTCTGCCAGAAACGTCTTGCCTAGTCCAGGCATTCCCACAATGGAAATGATGTCCAACTGCAGCGATCCTCCTATAAGTTGATCAATAATTGCTTGCTCCTGATCCTTCAGATCTATCACAGTTTTATTGATTGTTGAGACACTACCCTGTGATGGCACCTGGTGGAATACTCCATTCCGCTTCCTTCCCGCTGTTTCAAAAAAATTACAAAGAGAACGAAAGATCATTAACAAAATCAAGAGAGCGAATATCATCATCTTTTCAAATATTGCAGGATACTACCTTGGGATGGCACATCCCTCAAACTATCGGTAGGTTTCTGGGCTTCGATGCTGTCAATCTCCCCCGTCTTAGATTTAAGAAGCTTAATTTCTGCTGTGACACCATCGAATAGCATAAGAGAATAATATGATATATCTCCAACAATTAAGGAGTCAATAACAAACACTGCCTTGTATGCCACTTCCACAACATGACTACTAAGAGCTTGGAGCTCTTCAGGGTGGTTGCTTTGATCCCTGTTGTTTTCCAAGAATGATCTTAAGAATACAAGACCATCTTGCACTGTTTGAAGTTGAAGCTTGTCCTTATCTACGTGCTGCTCCAAATTATTTTCCAAGAATGATTTCAAGAATGACAAATCTTCTTGGATTGTTTGTGGTTGGAGCTTTGCATCCTGGCTGTGCTGCTCCGTGGCATTCTTTAAGTATAGCCTTAAGAAATGAACTCTGTCCTTTGCAAAAGTAAGTATAGGATCAACTTTACAAGTTGCCAGTTCCTTCAGCTTTTCTTGGAGAAGATCGATAATCCCCAGCACATTAGTAGTAGGGAAGTTGAACCTTGGCACTACAGGATAGCTTTCATCAACAGCTGCCTTGATAGTGTTTATCCTCCCCAGCAAACAAAAGAGCTTAACATCTATTTCCTCAGCTGAAGCTACTTGAAGGTCATTCTGATAAAGTGAAAAAATTACAATCCCAGCGTCATTGACCACAGCTCCAATAAGATCCTTGATTTTTCCCTCTATCCCATCGTACTTCTCCTTATTGAGAATGTTTCTTAAGAATCGCAGTCCCTCAAAAAGCATCCGCAATTGATGCTTCAAAGATACCACAAAATAGGCAGGACAATTTAGTAGTAACTCCCGAAGATGACCTAGGAGAGAATCAACAAATTCAGTCACTATAATCACATCCTTCTTGGCAGACAGAGTGGGGGAAGTTGTTCCAGATTCAAGGACGCAAATATATGTGAGATGGGCTCGGTGATCAACACGCATGATCTTGTCTGTTAATTCAGAAATCTTTGAGTCCATCCAGTTGAGCTCTTGATAGTCATATCTGAAAAACCAGCAAATGTAACAAAGATGTGCTGCAGATAAAGCCACAACTGCACAGTGCTCCGAGAGTTTCCTCTTGGACTTGCCTTGCAAACTGGCAAAGAGAATGAAAGTTCTAAGGAACACTAGCTTCTCTTGAAGCGGTTCCAACAATTTTGCAAGTCTTGAATCACAGGCTTCGCCCCAGATGACAATATCCTCAAGGTTTTTTAAGAGAAAATTGAAGAGTTCCATGAATTCATCTCTCAAGCCAGAACTGGATGTTAAAAGGCAATCTACATTCGAATTACGACTCTCGCTGCGATAGCGGCACCTGTTGAATAATAAGTCCGGCATCTTAACATACGATTTACTGAAATTTTGCCTATAACTCTTTAAGATTCTTCTTAAATTGGAGATCGCCCCAGCCAATTCGCTGGGGGGCAATCCATGCTCCAATTGAGAAAGAAAAGAGCAAAACTGCTGGCAATTTTGACGAACAGAATCTCTAAAAATTTCAGTTCTCGTTGAGGAATAACACAATTTCCTTGCACACAGGAAAAATATCTTCACTAGGCTCAACTCTACCTTCAGCTCCTTCAGATCATGATCATCCTTGCAGAAATCTATGATCGAATCAATGCAAGTCATTGCCTCGGTAGACGGAGTGAGTGACCGCGATTCAGATTCCCAGACACCAGTATAAGCCAAAGAAGCTTGGTCAGCAGCAGGGTTGATCTGCTCCACCGATTCGGAGGTATTCAAGTGAATTCCATCTCTTAAAAACCAACAACAAAGACGAGCTGCGAATAGAGCCGCAAATGGAAATCGCTCGATATATATGAGGCTATTCACCCAGTCATAACTGAGATTCCCCCGATTCACCCACCCCGAACTGAAATGTTTCACAAATGGAAATCGCTTGATAAATTTGAGGCTATTCCCCCAGCCTGAACTGAAATGTTTCACAAATGGAAATCGCTTGATAGGATGCCCTTGCGGTAATGTTGAGTAAATAAGAACAGGTTTCAAGACTTCTGCAAATCTCGAATCACAGCGTACACCAAGGCGGAGAATGCGCTCAACATTCTGTTGGAATGATGTGAAAAGATCAATGACTCCCCTTTTCCAATGAGACATCTCTTCCCATCCACCCGTCCAGTCATTATCCCAGCGCTGCTGCAAATATCTCGTTCTGGAATCCGAAAAGAGTGGTACCATGGAATCCCACATCCGTTTGTAAAAATCTCTGATTTGTTGCCCAAAATTCTCTAGACTTTCTCGATCTGCTACAGTGGAGGGCAATCCATCCTTAAGAAGAAGAGAATAAAAACCCTGCCAACCTTGATGAACAGAATCGTCAAGAAGTCGGGTCTGTTGCCTAAAATTCTTCAAAAAATCTCCAAAAATGGAGGCTGCTGCAATTGAGTCGACGCTGGACGATGCCTGATCTAATTGAGAAGAAGAGTAAATCCGCTCCCAAGTGCCTATCACAAACAAAATCTACAAGCCTTTTAAAAGAAATCTCCAATGTCCATGCAGCCAGAAAATACTCTCCCACTTCTTTTAATTCCCCCTTCAACTTGTCGAAATGATCCTCCTCCCCGATGAAAACACCCTCGTCCACCAGCAACAGCAGCTTATTCAAGATCGTTTCAGTATTCAGAAAAAATGAAGCACTATCCATCTCTCTTAGAAGTATTCGTAGATTCCCCAACTTAATACGACAAGCGATAATTATAAAGTAAAAGAAAAAATGCCGTGACTTTTAAGCTGCTTTTTGTAAGTGGATTCCACGTATTATGATTGCTAGTGAGCGGACTCCGTTGCTCCTCCTTGGCAAAAGTAGATCCTTATGCCTTTTGTGTTGGTTGGCATCAACTCAAAATCAGAGGAATAAGCAAAATTTGTCCACCTACATCATCATGTTTCAGTAATGCTAAATTTTTCTACCTGATTAATCAACTGCCTACACTCTTCAAATTCTCTCTGGACATTTGTAAGCAAAAGTGTGAGCATCTCCGTCGCAAAAGAATGTAATAAACTTTTTATAAAAAAAAGTTGTAAGCATACAGCTTTTTATAAAAGGAAGGACTTTTATTTTATGTTCCCATACCTTGACTTGACCAACTTTTTTTTTACAAGTATCTTGAATAAGTTTCATAGATATTTCTTCCGTATGATTGTTAAATTTATTTGGCATTCACTCAAAAGTTCTACATGCTTAACTTTCTCTGGCGATATTTTTTCTTTAGAAAATTATAAATGTTTGGTGTATAAGATTTTCATTTCTATTGATCATTTGGTTGATATATACGATTTGCATAATCTTAATTTTAATTTTTTTCTTGCATTTTTTGTTGAAAAAGTAAGAATATTCTACTTAGCGATTCTGACTTGATTTAACTAGCATAAAATTTAAAATTTATACGTAAATAATTCAACATTTTCGAATTCAACAGAATCAAAGCTCTCATTCATATTTGGTTCATACAATAAACAAGTTTAGGTTTACATATGATTTCAATCGCGAACAAATTAAACACTAGAGAGATTTGTCTATGATTAGGCTGATTTGTACTCCAATTCAAAAGCTATCCAAGAACTTGCAAATCAGGGAATCTTGTCAAGAATACCTTGAAATGTGTAAACATTAAGTTAAACCACAAAAAGAAGCAATCAAGCATTTGAATATTTGATTCCTCCTTTTTCCTTAATCACATTTTGTATATGTTAAATACTGGTGTGGCAAATAAATAATGCATTCCCTTCCATGAAAAAGTTAATGTTGTTGATACAGAAACACAATACCCATTTCATACAGTTTAGAGAGAGAGAGACGTAAGCGTTAGATATAATGCTCATAAGTATCTTATTTTTGCAATTTAGGAGAGATTCTAAATCTTACTAACTAACTACTTTAAGGGAAAAAAACAAGCTTTATAAAATTATTGTAGAAAACTATAAGAAATTTTTTAGAAAGATGCATTTTCTTATACGGTATAAATTTTTCATCCTGTGGTAGTTTTGATCAAAGGCCATTCTCTCGAAATAATTCTCCCTTCCCTTTTTCTCAAAATTGTCGTACCGTTTGGGGTGGAATATCTGAAGCCAATTGAGCTGGTCCTCTCATTTTTAGGTCCACTCAGGAGTAAATTCTATCCAAGTAGCTTACATGAGTTTCACTTTCAAGTTTCAACATCCTTAGATTAAGAAGATACCTCTTAGAGTCTTAGTTAGTTATCTAACACTTATTGCACGGACCTCAGAAAAGTCTTGGCATGCTTAAGAAAAATTCTGCATTCCAACGTGCAAATTGGTATGAAATGTTCAATCCACAAACCCCAGCCCAGCCCAAAAAAAAAAAAAAATAGAAAGGAAAAAAGAGGTTTAAACTTTAAAGTATTGTTTATATCTTTGTCGTTCTGCATATTACCACATAATCCTGTAATGTTTGAAAATATCTATATAAGCCCCTTACAGTATTATGTAAAATAAAAAAACTAGATGTGCTTCAAAAAGATATATAAAAAAGACAAAAAATATATATAAAGGGATTGTTATTCTTTTTCTATTTTCATGGTCAGTGCCTCGCACTGATATTTTCTTTTGCCAAGTTAAATTAATGTTAACTATTCTAGTTTTCATTTTCATAGGGTAGCATAGTGTATATTCTTTCCAAGTAGCAAATAGTTTTGTTATGCCATTTATTAAAAGTTGTAAGTTGAAAGATGAAAACTCATTCTTTTGCAATATAACCCATTGTATTATATTAATAGCACAATTTTGCTATCTGTTAGTACATATATTCATTTCCTCTTACTAAGAAAAAATTAGAATGAATTATGTTAATTTTTTAATACAATTTGTTAGTAAAGAAAGCTTAATTACAAAAAAAAAAATTCCTATTTTATGTTAACAACTATAAGCTTTCCTTATTTGGCTCATAATTTTTAGTTGAAGATTATTCTAATTTCAATTTAAATGCAGTTGATTAATAAAAATTTTTTTGCAGTAGCTAAAGATTGACTAAATTTCATGTATTTATAATAAAACTAAAAATTGAGCATCAGGAAGTCAATATTTTACTTTTCGTATTGCACATGTACAAAATTGTTTTTTAAAATTTGATTTACAATTTTAACAATCCATTTGAAATAAATTAATTTTGACAATTACTTTTATTTTATGCCGGTGAAAATATTACAAATCTCCAATTAAGATTGTAAATTTAGCTATTTCATGTCTTATGTGGAAACATAAGATATAATATTGTCAATGTAAATAATATCTTAGAATAGGACGAAATTTTCTATTATCAAATCTTAGTGTCACTTTTCATTTAGAATTATTGGAGTTGAAAAACCTAGGCGTTTCCATAGAAAAATTTTTAAAGAAAGACAAAAAAAAAGTTTTTTTTGAAAGAAAAACCTAGGTTAAGCAACATGGTTAAAAAAGCTAAAGTCAATGGTTGAAAATTACATTATACATGTGTCTGTTATCCAAAGATATGCTTAGGAAAATTTGAGAGAAGGGATAATGGAGAGGAGGCTACTCCTTTTCCTTTAGAATTAGAATGCTATCCAAATGCCGTGCCAAATGGGCGATGCTACTTTTAAATTTCAAGCTAAAGTTAAAGACTTATAACCCATTAAGCACACTTCAAACACGCCAACAACAATAAAAACACGCCAACGCCAAAGACAACACTATTGATTTATAACCCATTAAACACGCCAATCACAACATAGATCGTATTGATCAATCCTTTTATCCATGACATAGTTGACGAAGACTTTCTACCAATATTCTTGTTCCTCTTGTCCATACTCCATATCAAGACCACATTAAAGCAGCAAGTGAGAAACACAATTTAAAAGCTGAAAAGATTTATACGTTATGCATAGTGCCAAACCATTCTTTCATTTGTCTCCAAATTTCTGGAGAATTTTCAAAGAATTATGGAGATAAAAGCTTCTGAAATTATACAAGAGCAGTGTGATGCTTAATTTGATTTTCATAGAAGCTTTCGTGGATCTATGAAATTTCTTAATCCGGAAATATACACGTAATTAATACAAGATAGCAGTTGTTTGAAATATTTCTTGAATGGTGCTCTAATTTTACCTGCAAAGTGCTAGAAATTTAGTTGCTAAAAAAGTTTTGCAAATAAGGATTTATTGGCGTGATTGAGCAATAGAAGGGTTCATAAGAGAAAAAAAGTGAAGCAAAATAGATATTAAAATTTAGTATTGTGCATAACTCATGAAGTAGTAAGACATCCGTACAAAATCAGATAGATAGCAAATACACAGACGACCTCTCCTCTTTAGGTCAGAAAGACTTTAATTTCTAACTTTTAACTTTTCTTTCACCTTTTACAATAAGTTAATCGAGAAAAGAATAGATCGCACTACATTTTTGTCCACATGCAATTCCGTAGAAGACCCGTCAGTTCAACTTCTAATCAACATTGTTAAATTTTCTGCCAGATTCAAGACATTAGCGAGTCTTAATTGGAATGCTTAGCATGGAAAAACATTGTGACAGTGTGTAATATTCTCTGTAGTAAAGTGATGTGATGAAGAAACGATAGGGAAATATGTTGAATTGATGACCTCTAGAAATTAGCCCCACAAGTTGATCTGTGACAGAATTCTAAGCAGGAAAGTGATGTAATTACAAAATTACATTCAAATTGATGATATTGGCACGGCCTGATTACAGCCTTTAAACCGTTGAGAAGTAATGTAGAGACGACATCAGTGAATTCATTGCTGGAGATATCTGTAAATCTTCCGAACATAATTTTTTTTTTTTTTTCTGAACGTAAGTTGATTGATTCTTCAAAGTGCTAATGGGTCCAAAAAACCAAATAGCTTTCGAAGTCTTGGAACTTGGAAAACTTCCGAGTTGGAAACATGTCACCTTTATATGCGTGTTGGGAACGTCAAGGGCTTCCAATTTTCTTCAGAGTTAGTTAATTATCGTGTTAAACGGTGAACCTTTCAAGAAATTGCAATTCAAACCAAGACTTCTCAATAAACGTTTTTCAAGTTCAGTGCCCAAAATTGAAACTTAAGTTTCCCAAGCATGGTGGAATTGCAGTTTGCATGGTTGATTTGTTTTTAGACAAGTCAAGGACTGTCAGTCCTGCTCATTTGCACATAGAAAGTAGCAATGGATGCTGGACTTGTGATTAAATCTGGATTTTATAACAACTAGATTTTTTTTTTAATTAGTGAGCCGAAAGAAGAAAATTAAGACATTATCAAAATATTTTTGTATCTGCATCTACAGTTGATGAATTTAGTTTAAATTTGTATCACCATAGTTACGTGTTTGTCATACTGATGTCTTCACTCTTCAAAAAAAAATGGAGTCAAGTCTTTGGGGGAAAAAAATGTGGTCCAAATCAACCTAACCTTACTTTTCTTTTTTGTCAACTCCCGTAATGACTTTTGTTAAGCAATTAACTCTAATCTCAAATTATCCTCCAAAAGCCGGCAACTCTTGAAGGCAACTCAGGGACTTAACTACCCAACCCAAACCCCTCCCAGAACCGAACCGATGTGGGACTAAACTAGGACTGTAGAGCACCTGCTGCTCCCAGAACCTAACCTTACTTTTCTAAATTGTGAAAAAATGACAATGACCAGAATCCTTCACCAGATTCTTTGGGCCATCGTTCTTCCCTGACATAATTGGCGAAGACTTTCTGGGAAAATTCTTGTTCCTATTGTCCATTTTAGAGCAATTGAGAAACACAATTTAAAAACTGAAAAGACTTACTGCATATTCATATAGTAGGCAAACCGTTCTTTCATTTGTCTCCTAATTTCTGGGAGATTTTCAAAGAATTATGTAGATAAATGCTTCTAAAATATATGAATATAGTGTAATATGAATTGAAAGTGAATATAGTGTAATATCAATTCATTTTTATGAATTGAGTGTCATAAAAACTTTCACGCAATTGTGAAATATTTTCTTGTATATGTATACATACATATATATATATATATATAATACAAAGTAGCAATTGTTTGAAGTGTTCCTTGAATAGTCCCTTATTATGACATGTAAATGTATTAGAAAAAGCTGCAAATGTTTTGTAAATAAAGATGTATTGGTATAATTGAGCATAAATTAAGGGGTTCACCTTGTGCCTAGCTCATGCCGTGGTAAGATATTTAATACAAAAAGCAATCATATATATATATTAGATTATGAATAATTTTCTTTCATAGCAAATCAAAGGCACTGTTGTTAAATTGAAAATGAAGCATTCTACTTTTTCTTCTTAACAATCTCCAATTGAAGGGAACGTATATTTACAATTTTTGTCCGAATTACATTAAAGTGATCACTCCTTTGAAGGGCAACTTTGTGCTAACCATTTTTTTTTTTTCACCTATTACAATTAGTTAGTCTAGGAAAACAAGGATTAGTCTGGAAAGGGCAGCTCCCAGATTGACTCCATGGAAGACCTATGAGTCCAACAGCTCAACATTGTTAAAATTCTTGCAAAGCTTAACATGAGGCCCAACTAACAATTGTGTGATAGTTTGAATTCGAATCTGGAAAATAGCATTTAGGAAGGGCCCAACTGGCATCTCAAATATTTCTTTGCACAAGAAAAGAAAACCATTTTCCTTAGAAAATGGTTTCTACATTCATATAATATCGGTCAGGCAGAGAATGGCAATGTATTTTCTTTAGACTTTAATGGCAATGAATAATGACTAATAAAAAATAACAATTAGATTTCTTTATAACTATAACTAGTCGATTTCCAAATGAGTCCTCTGTCATATACTCAACTCCGTTTTGGTCATCCTCTGAACTTTTCATTGCCGCGAAGTTGTTGAGGATTTCCGTAGGTAGAGCACCAGTGAGCTCGTTGTGGGATGCATCAATAATTCTCAACAGAGGAAATGGACTTTTCGTCTGACAATTGCCAAGTGCTCCGTGAAATCGATTAGATCTCAACATTAGGACCCCCAGGTTAGAAAGAATTTCCAACCAAACTGGAAATTTATCATCTATCTTGTTGTTCCCTAAATCAAGGAGTTCCAGACCTTCACAATTGGCTAAAGATCGTGGCAATGGCCCTTGCAATTGATTGTCATTCAGCATAAGAAACCGCAGAGAGTTGCCTTTTGAAAATGTTGTGGGAATGGTGTCAAAAATCCTATTATTTCCCAAATCCGTAGTGTCTAGATACTGGCTGGAGTTTCCCAAGCATTGAGGAATTGGGTGAAACAAATTGTTATTTGACAAATCAAGAATACTAAGAAGACTTGAGTTACAGATAGAAGGTGGTATTGGGCCCTGAAGTGAGTTGGAACTCACATCTAGAGAATACAGATCTGGAGTAACAGGTAGTGGGTCTATGGTACCGGGCAAAAAGTTACGTGAAAGGTTCAAGTAGAACAACTGATCCAAAGTCTTATAGACATGAACCAGCTTGGAATTTTGCTGCAAATCACGTTATTTGAGAGGTCCAGAAATTCTAAACTCTCTGAATTTCTAAGAAACTCTGGAAACTCCTTTATCTGGCAAGAAGACAATCCCAAGACCCGGAAATCTGGATAGGAAATGCTCACATTGTTTGTAGTGTTTCATGGTGCTTCACTGTTAAAAGCGTTGTTTTGAAGCTTATTGGAGTCCACATACAAGTCTTGCCTTACCCCCGTAAAAAGGTTAGATGAAAGGTCAAGGTAGGATAGGGGCGGAATGGTAAAAATTGATGGAGGAATTTAACCGCTTAGTTGATTACCGGAGAGATCTAAATGTTCAAGATGCTTAAGGTTGAGAAGTGAGATCGGAATGTTCTCGGACAATAAATTATGACCAAGTGACAGCCTACTTATCTTTTGTGAAATGGAAAATTTATCTGGAATATTACCTCGAAGATAGTTATCGTCCAAATGCAATTCAGTAAGCTGTGTAAGGTTGCCAATTGATTCAGGAAAGACACCGAAAATTTGACAATAACTTAGATCCAAATGATTTAAGGACCCTATGCACCCAATTAAATCTGGCAACGCAGCAGAGAAACTTGTACGCGATAGGTCCAACTGCCTCGGAGAATTTGAAATGCTGCAGTTCAACTTAGGTAAACTAACAATAAGATTCTCATTGCCACCTAAGAAGAGAACTCGCATATTTGGCAGATGAAAAACATTACTCGGTAGATTACCTCTTATTCCAGTTTCCATGAGGTCTAGATACGTCAAAGATGAAGAAAAATTAACCCTCAACTCGGATGAGATGCTCACCGATAAAAGCAACAACTCTCTTAAATAGATTTTGATATCTTGCTAGATTGTTATTTTGATAACTTTAAAGTGATTCAAGGTCGATAGAAAGACATTGTTCAGAAAATGTGAAATAGCAAAACATTTTTAGTTTCATCCCCAAGTGTTTCTTTTTTTTTTTGGTCCGGCCTCTTCTTATAAGGTTTGAGTCTCCCCATAAATTAAAAAAAAAGAGACTATGAAATATAGAATATACTGATATATAAAGTATCCATTTAAACTCCATCCCCGAGTACAGACTAAATATCTTGTTTTTAGGGTACGAAAAAAATAATGGTTGTTAGGCGAAGTATGAAACTGATCTTTCAAGAGTTGAAAATAGTGAAATGACTAAAGAACGTTAAAATTTCACACAAGACTTAATTCGAACAAACTACAAGCATACGTTCAAAAGTGTGTAGGTTCTTGTAAGGCTTTTATAATACTTTGTTCTAAATGTACAAGTTAAGCACACCAAAACAGAGGGAGTAAGCCCCCTTTAAAATTCTAACATTATTTCCACCCCTAATTGTGTAAACTTTTGGATAGAAATTTTAAAATTTTGTTGAATAAATTAATTAGTTCCACCTATTATTCTGTACGTTCAGGACACAAAATAGAAATACCTTTCCTATAAGATGTACACAAAACTAATAAGAGGGGTTTTTTTTTTTTTTGAAGGAAATGATAAGAGGTTTGACACAGGCCGTCCTTAGGTTTAGGTAAATGTATTTTTTTTCAAGGTAAATGTTTGATAAGTGACTTTGAAGCATCTTCATGATCAAAAAATCCATTGGGTTTAAAAAGTGATGCAATTTGTTGCTCATCATTTGCATATGTTGTTCTACGCGTAATAATAGTCTGTCACCTGCCTCTACTTATAAGAAAAACCTCTTACAACTTTCTTTGAATAAGACCTCCTCCACACTCTTATATAAACCGTTATGCTGATCATAAATTTATCAAGCAACAATGAAGAGACAAATAACATTTCTTAGTGCTTTATTTTTCTTCTTTCTATTGCAACCTCGAGAAGTGATCTGTTTCACTTTCTTGGGAGATCATTTGCGCCGTCATGATGACGCTGTTGCACTGCTTCAATTCAAAGAAATGTTTAGCATTTCAACTTATGCTTATCTAGATTGTGAGGATTTGGATCAGTATTCATATCCAAAGACAACACATTGGAAAGCGGATACAGATTTTTGCAATTGGGACGGCGTCACATGCCACAACCTCACCGGTCGTGTGATTGGGCTGGATCTGAGTTGTGGCCAGCTTCAGGGAATCATCCATCCAAACTCTAGCCTTTTCCATCACTCCCATGTCCGCCGCCTCCGCCGCCTCAACCTTGCTTTTAACAATTTCACCTGTTCACAGATTTCACACCGATTTGGCTCGCTAAAAATTTTGACCCACTTCAATTTCTCATTTTCAAATTTCGAAAGTGAATTTGCTTCAGAAATATCACACATTTCCAACCTAGTTTCACTTGATCTCTCTTTCAATAAATTTTTAAGATATGAACCTACCAATTTTGAAACGATGCTTCGAAACTTAAGGTGCGTTTGGTTCTACAGAATTGAAATTGAATTGGAATTGGAATTCTATAGAATTAGAATTCTATGACTTGGAATTCCAAAACACTAGAATTCTTTTGTTTGGGTAATGTATAGAATTGATACAGAATTCATTTGGAATTCCAAATTCTTTGTTTGGATGGGAGAAGAATTCATTAAAAATTAGAATTGTTTCCAACTAACATTTCCTTACATAAAATTTTTTTTTTACTATATAATAATTTTTTAACATTTAGCTAATTGTTACTAAAGCTTTAAGGAAAAAGCCAATTAGTGCCTTTAATAATTTATTTTTTCTTGCATTTAACTAATTGTTACTAAAGCTTTAAAGAAAAAATAACAAATTAGTTCCTTTTCTGCAAAAAAAAAAAAATTTATTCTTTTTTTTTCTTAATTAAATTATATCAAATAAAAAATAATTGTATATTCTAACTTAAAAAGTAGTTAATATTTATCAAATTAAAACCTTGATACTTTTTTTAAAGTTAAGAACTTTAAATTTTAGAAAATCAAAAGCCTACTTTATGATATGAATTGGGGAGGAAAGTCATAACTTGTACCTATTAAAAATGTTTGAGTTTTGTATCTTACAAGAAATTCTAATAGATGAATACGCAAACAAAGTGATTTTAGCCAAAAAAAAAAAGAGAAAGAAAAGAACAATTATACATTGCTACTATTTTTCAATAAATAGCCATTCTAAAATTTGAATTCATGCCAACTTGCCTGAGGGTCAAACTATAAATAGGAAACGCATGACAGTTGACGATGATTTGTAAAACATGCTTTACTTTATAAGCACAAATCAATAATGAATTACTTTTTTTTTTTTTGGTTTGCTATCTATTACCAGATAGCTATTGAAAAATTTGCAAATTAAGGAAGCTTGTTATGAAAACCTTGAAATGTGAAAAACATAATTTGTGTGTATTTCTGGTAATCATTCTTTTTAAACTGAATATTATCCTTTAATGAAAAGTCCTAATGCATAAGTATGGACGGCTTTCGATTTTTCTAATAGATCCACTAACTCGAGAACTTATCTTGTAATAATGAATGATTGCAAATAAAGGACCAAAATTTTCTGCTGTAAAGGCTATCTTTTCTTTTCTAACTTAAAATGGAATAAGCAAAAACGAAAAAAAAAAGAAGTTAAAATAAGAAAGCGATTTATTCATTAAACATTGACGTAGAAATCATCTTATGTTTAATTAAGAGACAAAAAAGCTCAATGGTCACCATCATTACCACAAAATATTACCCATTTGTTGTGGTGATAAAATTGAGGAATGAGGATGAAGTTTTTGGGTTGAAACGTTAAGCCTAAAAGTTGACAATCCTTTTTTTTTTTTTTGTCCGTCCAAATTGACAACCGCTAGTTAGTTAATCCACTGGCTAAGAATAAGATGCTCTCAATTACTTAATGCTGGTGTTAAAATATTGTCTTGTATTACAGGCCTTGAAAATTTCTCATATGATTCTCTGTGTTTGCATTATTCTTTATCGATAAACAATTATCTGTTCACATTATAAACACGTTTTCTATTACCTTTTCCTTTTAATTTTTCAATCATCTTTTTATTTCATCACACGTTACATTACAAAAAAAAAATTACAGTATTATTCTAAAAGAAATTTCCAAATAATACTAAATAATTCTCTGGCCAAGCGCACCTAATGAAGGGGTAAATGTACAAGAAACAATCTTGATATGAAAAAGAGAGTAATTCAAAACCTTAAAATGTGTTGATATATAATTCCTAGAGAAAAGCATCTTCCACCCTATTTTTTGATCAAAATATTCTATTCATATTTATTGAATTGAACTAGATCAAATTTCAATCCCATATAAGACCCAAAAATGTGCTTCATCTTAAAAAACGGAAAACAAAATCTTTTAGCTTAGGATGCAGAGCGTAAACATCTGGCACAAAGTGCAGTATATCCATCATTGACATTTTCATAATCAATTTTATAAAGTAAGATATTCATTTGATATTGATACATTGCAACATATACATGCAATACAACGAAAAATATTACACCATTCTCAGCAAAACCATACAGAAGATAGTAGCACTTGAAGCCGATGGTGTTTACCCTCACCATCCATCTGAATCTCCATCTGACTCCTCAATTTCTTCTGAGATAAGGATTTTAAGATCCTGATTTCCATAGTCTATCTGCTGCTGTTGCTTAATCTCTCGAACTAAATCCCCGGCAGAGAAGAGGCATCCACGCACCTCAATCAATTGAAGAGTTAAAGTTTCCTGCAAACGAGAAGGGAGCTCTTCCAATTCCGCGCAACACTCCAAAATTAATCTCTCAAGACTGGGAAAGTGATCTCCTGATCCCAACCACTTGACAATGCTCAAATCTTTCAATTTCAAGAACTTGAGTTTAGGGAAGATTTCCTCTTCTTCCTTGCCTTCCATGTCCCACTCCTTTACCCCATCAGCTTGTCGGAGTAATTTAAGAGCCTCGAGATTTGTTAGCTTTCTGATTGTGGACATTATGCTCCATGAGAAGTCCTCCAGCGTCAACTTCGTAAGATTCGAGGGGAGATGATACTCGATGGGATGCGCAGTCACTTTACCCAGAAGCAGCTTTAGTGATTCTAGTTGACTCAGAAAATCCATTGCCACAATCCTTGTGCCATGACAAGAAGATTCCTCTGACTGTAGCAGACAGCATTTCAGTCTGCGGATATTTGGAAACTTTCTGATCATCTTTTCCATGCTTTGCCCAAGATAAAGCTTCATAGTTGAAAAAGAGTCTAAATTGTTCAAGATGGAGGAGCTTTCAAGGTTATCATTGGCCAATGTAATATCAATCAAAGCACCATACACATGCAGATGCCTCAATTTCTGCATCTTTAGAAGAGTATCTTGCAACAAAGAAAGACCAACATCATCCTTTGTTCTCACAAGAAAAGTTTCCAAATTTGAGAGCTTTTCTAGTGAGGATGGAATGCCATTCTTGAGCCAACCTAGAACTGCCAAGTACCTCAGCTGAACAAGCGACCATAATTCCCTCGGAAAATCTGAACCTAGACTAATATTTTCCAAGTCTAGCACATTAAGAAGTTTCAGGAGAAAAATGAAACCAAAATTGCACCGGAGTTGGCGGACCCCAAAATCTCGAGATGAATATAATAGAGAGCGTATTTGGGGACAAATTATCCTAGATTTGATGAAATGCTTTGGTTGAGCTTGAATAGATAATCGACGTGGGTTGTACGGCTCATCAAACGTAAGATCCTCATCATACCCTCGCACCAATTGTAGAAAATTTTGTTTTTTGGCTTTTTTCACACAAAAGACATGCAACAAATCATGAATGCGGCAGGTCTTGACCTCACCTGCGCATCTTCGTTGCCCCACCATAACTAAGCTTCTGTTGATTAGAGCCATTATATAGCCTTCTACTATTTTCTCTGGGCACTCCGACCCGCTCTTCTGCACAAATCCTTCAGCGATCCATAACCATGTCAACCTCCGGACACAAATTTCTGAATCTTCTCGAAAGGCTCCAAAGTAAAGAATGCATTGCTTCAAATGGTCAGGCAGATGCCCATAACTCAGCTCTAGTATGCTGCTGCATTGTTCTGTGGCACCAACCATGGCAGTTAAACTCACCATTTTTGCGACTTCTTCCCACCCAGCTTGATCGAGAGTTGCAAGGATACCAGATATGATGGCAATTGATAGAGGCATCCCATTACAAGTTTTTGCTATTTTCCACCCGAGAAAATTTTGTTCTTCGGAATAGCCTTCTTCTCTAATAACTGCCAGCTTCTTCTGTAGTAATTCATAGCTTTCTGATTCATCAAGTGTCCTAAGATGATAAGGTGTGCCAATAATATCAGTAAGTCGACTTGTTAAGAGAATTCGGCTTCCATTGTTTTTCTCTGGGAATGAAGATTTTAAAGCATTCCATGCTTTAATGTCCCAAACATCATCCAAAACTATGAGAAACTTCTGTTTCAACAAGCGTTGCCGGAGTTCAAGAGCCAATTGATAATCATCCTTCTCAGAAAATTGAGTTTTCTGATCAATGCATGCCAAAATCTGAAGCAACAAATCTCTCTTGCAATATGTTTGGGAGATACAACACCATGCCTGAATGTGGAAGTGAGATGTAACTCTAGGATCACGGTAAACTCTTTGTGCCAAAAAAGTCTTGCCTAGTCCAGCCACGCCCACAACGGAGATGATGTCCAGCTGCTTTAGACCTTTTATAAGTTTATCAATCATTGCTTGCTCCACATCCTGCAAGACCACCTCAGCTTTATCGACTGTTGGGATACTACTCGATGATGACACCTGGTAAGATGCTCCACTCGTCTTGCTTTTCACTGTTTCCAAAAAAATTAAAAAGAGAATGAAATATCATTAATAAAAATGGAGTGCTAACATTGTGATCCATTCAACTATTGTTGAGATGTTACCTTGTGATGTCATATGCCTCGGAATCTTGGTAGCTTCCTGGGCTAGACTTTTGACGAGCTTAATTTCTTGTGCAATATCATCAAATAACATCAGAGAGTAGAATGAGATATCCTCAACTAGTAAGGATTCGATAACAAATTCTGCCTTGAATGCAACCTCTATGACACGACTCCAAAGGGCATGGGGATCTTCCTGATGGTTGTGTTGCTCCCCATTTCCTTCCAATAATGATCTTAAAGATACAAGATCATCTTTCATCGTCTGAAGTTGGTGCTTTTCATTCTTGATGTGCTGCTCCAAATTATTCTCCAAGAATGACGTTAAGAATGGGGCATCAGCTTGCATCTTTTGATGTCGGAGCTTTTCAAGCCGGATCTGCTTCTCCAGATCAATGATCCAGGATGGCATGTCATAATATGTAAATGTTTCCAAAGGTCGGTCAACTTTAATGCATTGGATCTTGTTCAAGTATGAATTTAAGAAGTCAACTCCACCCTTTGCAAAAGAAAATATTGGATCAACTTCACAGCTTTCCAGTTCCTTCAACTTTTCTAGAACAAGATCGATCAACTCTAATGCATTGGTTGTAGGAAATTTGGACCTTGATGCCGCAGGATACTTTTTCTCAATTTCTGCCTTAACAAGCTTGATCTTCTCCAGTAAACAAAAGAGCTTAAGATCTATTTCCATGGCTGAAGCTTCTCGGATATTGTCCTGATATAGTGAGAAAATTACAATCCCAGCATCATTGACCACAGCCACAATGCGATCCTTGATTCCTCCAGGAAGCCCATCATAATCCTCTTGCTGCTTCATCAAAATGCCTCTCAAGAACTGCAGTCCCTCGTAGAGTATCCGAATTTGATGCTTTAGAGATGAAGTAAACCAGGTAGGACACTTTACGAGAAACTCCCAAAGATTACCTAGGAGAGAACCTACAAAACCCCCCACTATAGACATATTAGCCTTGGTAGACATCCCAAGTGATGAAGACTTAGATTCCAAGATGCTGATATAAGCCAAACGGACTTGCTCAACAACAGGCTTGATCTGATCTTTTACTTCATCAATCTTGAAGCTGATTTCAACAAAAACTTCATTATCATCTCTGAAAAACCAGCAACTGTGACAAAGATGGGCTGCAGACAGAGCCACAACTCCACTGTGCTCCATAAGTTTCCGCTCCTGCTTGCCTTGCGACCTGGCAAAGAGAGTGAAATTTTTGAGGAATACTAGCTTCTCTTGCAAGGGCTCCAACAGCTTTTCAAGTTCCGAATCGTAGGCTTCACCCCAATTGAGAATATCCACAAAATTCTCTAGCAAGGAGTGGAAGAATTCCATGAACTCATCTGTCAAAGAAGAACTGGATGCCAATAAGCGATCCAACATACTGGGATACATTTTCCTGTCCCAATTATACCTCCTGAAACCGTCTGTCTCAAAATCTCTTGTATTCCGTCGGATTCTATCCTCATCAACGGATTTCAGTAAGGAATCGGAATCACAGACATAGGATCTCCTGATTTGTTGCTTAGAACTCTTTAGAATATCTCCAAAAGTTGAAGCTGATCCAGCCAAGTCGCTGGGGGACAATCCATCATCCTTGAATCGAAGAAGAAGAGAGTAAAACTGCTGCCCATTTTTATGAACAGAATCTTCCAAGTCACCCCCGGAATATCCCAATTTCCACTGACACAGAAGGAATGTTTTCACTAGCCCAAGCTCCACCTTCAGCTCATTCAAAGCACGATCATACTTGCAGAGATCACCCTGGGGAACCAACAGCCGCAGTTTATCTAAGATGGAATCAATGCAAGTCATCAACTCCATGTGCCTTGTTGTTTTAGACATCCCTATTCTCAGATTTCTCTCTCTACCCTTTCAGTGAGTGATTGTTTGTTTCTACCTCTCAATGAAATGATTTGGTGGCTTTCAAAACACCAGTACTAATACATTATTCATTAATTGAGTAAAAAAACAATTTATAAAAAATATTTAAATCAACCTTATATGATCAAAGTGTAAATGAACTTTTCAAAGTTTGAAATATTACTATCAAACAACACAATTTATCTAATTGTTTATTTTTAAACAAGCACCCCGAAAAGCTTAAAAAATTCATAATTTTGCAAAGAAAGTAACATCGAGCCTACCCTTTTTTTGGGATAATTGCAGAAACCTCCCCTGAGGTTTCCGACATTTGCACTGACCTCCCCTGTGGTTTGAAAAATTACACTGACCTCCCCTGAGGTTACTAATCCTTTGCAAATTTAGTCCAAACGATTAAAATATTGTTTTAGGGAGTGAAATTATAATTTTGTACCAAATTTGTCCTTTGTAATACATGTCCAATGAATAACAAAGTACTATAAATCAATTAACAATTAATAAATTTTAAAGAGTATAATTTATGGGCAAACACACATTACTCATTTAAAGTACCGGCTTTTTACGAGTATTTTACTTTCAAACATTTAATTTAATACAAATATTTACGCTCAAATACAGATTTATATTTACTTTCAAATATTTAATTTTTGTTAAATGCAAAAACTACCAATCTCTCTTCCGTAAAAATATTAATATAATACTTTGTTAAGTTTAGTTACAAACATTTATGTATTTAACATAAATTAAATGATTCAGAATAAAATGTCCATAAAGAGCCAATACTTTACTCATGTAATGGATGAAAGTCATAAAGAATCAATGCTTTATGGGCCATTTCTTTTAAAAAAAATATTTAATTTATATTAAATAAATAACCTACCGATTTCCTTTTTGCAAGAATATTACTGTAACACTTTTTAAATTTTACTTACAAACATTGATATATTTATCATGAATTAAATATTTGAAAGTAAAATACCCTTAAAGAGCGGCACTTTAAATGAATAATGCGTGTTTGCCCATAAAGAGCCGGTAACTATTTAAAGTACCGGCTCTTTACGGGTATTTTACTTTCAAATATTTAATTTAATATAAGTAGTTACGCTCAAATACAGATTTGTATTTACTTTCAAATATTGAATTTTTGTTAAATACAAAACCTACCAATTTTTCTTCCGTAAAAATATTAATATAATACTTTTTCAATTTTAGTCACAAACTTTTATGTATTTAACATAAATTAAATGATTCAGAATAAAATGCATATAAAGAGCGAATACTTTACTCATATAATGGATAAAAGTCATAAAGAATTAATACTTTATGGGTCATTTCTTTTTTTTAATATTTAATTTATATTAAATAAATAACCTACCGATTTTCTTTTTGCAAGAATATTACTGTAACATTTTTTGAATTTTACTTACAAATATTGATATATTTATCATAAATTAAATGTTTGAAAGTAAAATACCCGTAAAGAGCCGGTACTTTAAATGAGTAATAACTAATACTAATACGTGTTTGCCCATAAATTATACTCTTTAAAGTTTATTAATTGTTAATTGATTTATAATACTTTGTTATTCATTGGACATGTAACACAAATGGCAAATCTGGTACAAAATTCTAATTTCACTCCATAAAATAATATTTTAATCGTTTGGACTAAATTTGCAAAGGATTAGTAACCTCACTCAGGGGAGGTCAGTGTAATTTTTCAAACCACAGGGGGGTCAGTCCAAATGTCAAAAATCTCAGGGGAGGTTTCTGTAATTATCCCTTTTTTTTTTTTTAATCCGGTGTCCTAAAGGCATAGAATAGTATAGCGCTTATTGTTATAAAATTAATAAAATAAGGTACTATAATATCAAGTGAAATATTGGAGAAAGAAGTAGAGAAAGAAGTGGAGCAATGGAGAGTGATATTCTTATTATTCCAACTGATGCAAAAGTTCATTCCAAAGGGTGTCAATGTACCTCTATATATAGGTACTACAAGATTAAAGGAACATCAATCCCATTAAACACCCACTATTACAAGAATATGAAGAAACCTATGAAACAGTTCTTCCACTACATGAATAAATTTATGGATTGTAACTTCTATACATAATGTATCCATAAATCAAGAATTAATCCTCTTGGGAATACAAAGGGACATCCATACTTTTAATTGTTTCATAACACTCCCCCTTGGATGTCCATTACACAAAGAATATGCCTCGTTAAAACCTTACTAGGGAAAAACCCATCGGGACAAAAATCCTAGTGAAGGAAAAAGAGTACACTATTCTTGTGTATTAATTTCTCCCCCTGAAACAAACATCATTTGAGATCTTTTAATCGTCGCATTTCAATATGCTTCACCAATTGCACTGAGATATGGTACTTCAGGACCAAGTATCTCTCCATCTTCCTCTCGCGGTCAAAAAGAATCTTTATTAGGATCTAATGATCTGACGATCATTGGAGTACTTAATATATGTGCCTTATTCATATAAAACCGCTTTAATATCTTCCGGGTATATGTAGTTTGGTGGACAAAAATTTCACTTTTTAAATGCTCAATTTGTAAATCATGGTAGAATTTTATTTTTCCAAAATTCTTGATCTCAAAACCTTTCTTCAAATATTCAACATTATTTTGAATTTCTTCAGGAGTTCCAATCAAATTTAGATCTTCAATATATATAACAATGATCACAAAATTTGATCCATTTTTCTTGGTAAAAACATATGGACATATTGGATCATTGGTATAACCTTCTTTAGTCAGACATTCATTGAAGCGGTTATACCACATACGTCCAGATTGTTTTAGGTCATATAAAGACCTTTGTAATTTAATAGAATAAATATTTTTAGAATTTAATTTGCATGCTTCAGGCATATTGAATCCTTCGGGAATTCTCATATAAATATTATTTTCAAGATTTTCATATAAATATGCAGTAACAACGTCCATTAGACGCATATCTAATTTTTCATGTACTGCAAAACTCACAAGATATCTAAATGTGATAACATCCACAATAGGTGAATACATTTCATCATAATCACATCCAGGCCTTTGTGAAAATCCTTGGACTACAAGTCTTGCTTTATACCTCACAATTTCCTTTTTCTCATTTCTCTTTATCACAAATACCCATTTATATTCTATTGGTTTTACACCTTCAAGTGTTTGGACTACAAGTCCAAAAACTTTTCTTTTAACCAATAAATCCAATTTAGATTGGATCATATCTTTCCATTTTGAACAATCATTTCTATACCGACATTCATCAACCGATTTAGATTCATGATCCTCATCAACTTCTATAATATCAAGTACTACATTTAATTAGGCTCCAATTAAATTTTTTTTTATGATTTCATTCTCTTCAGGAGTTGGCTCTTCAGGAGCAACCTCTTCAAGAGGTTGAATTTTGTCATGACATTTATTCTCCAGAGATATTTCAAATCAATTTATACTTTGTTTAGGTAGGCCGGCCTTAAATTTATTTGTAGCACTCGTGCATGTCCTTCAGGGACATCAATTTTAGCTAGAGTATTTCCTGCAGGAATAGTTGATTTAATGACTCTTCTGGAGTCGATAAATATAACTTTCTACAAATGAAGAATTTCTTGAACTTCTATTTCACATTATTTTGTATGAGGATCGAGGAAATTCAAATTTTCAGGTGATTTCCTTTCGGTTGATTTTTTCCTCCCCCTAATGTCGGGAATCATAACTCATCAGAATAAATAAATCATTTAATAGATCACCCATCAAATATTTTACGATATTTAATCGTAAAAAGTGATTCATACCCGACATAAATTCTAAATTTCTTTTTGGAGCCATATATAATATAAAGGGGGTATGTATAAATATTTGTCGGCTCTCAAATATTCTCACTTTCGTCAAATCATGTATTCATTGGGATCAGTAAATTTCTTATTTACTGCAGGTGATGATTATAAATCAAATGAGAATGAAGACAACTATATCGATAACCATTTCTCCCTCGAATGGTTATTATGATATAATTAACATTTATCTCACTTGATTTCTAAACATGATCTCTATTATTGTCTCATTTAGTGTCTCAATTTGATATCCATTTCAACGGATATTCAAATTCAATAAAATTTTCAAGATATGGTAAAAAGTAGTGCTTTATTTATGATAAACTTTTCTCCTACAAGGAGAAATATAGCAGTGGCTCTTCCGGAGCTTTCAATCATTTAAACACTACAACATATTATGTTTGTCTCTCTCATTGGAATATAGTGTATATAGTAGCACTTATTAATGAGACACATATCATTGTCACTATAATTCTTATGGGACAAATATCATCACCATAATCCTTTAATCCCAAATGTTTAACATCCATTTCTTCTTCAGGAAGAAAAGCTAATTACTATTATAAATTAAATCAAATATCATACACCTTCAGGGTATTTAAAGAAATTGGCCATATGAAGATGCGATTATAATTTTGATTCGTCAAATGTACTTCGGGATATTTATCTTTAGGACCTTTATTTTCTTGTCCTTATCATTATTATCCCACTTCAAGTGGTAACTTTTTCTTTTGTCATGGTAAAATATATATTTACCAAAATCGTAGTCATGGCAACAACCATAACTAATAAATTGAAATTTAATCGGATTCACTTCTGGGAATGGACTAGAATTAGCATGCAATAAGTACAAAATACTTCTCAAAATTTATCTCAATATTACTACTACAAGAGCATATTTGAGAAATATGTAGAGAATATTATTTTCAACCAAAAAATAATTCTAAACATAGCAAAATTGTGTACTTGCACCCATAAGTAAATTTATCATACCAAGTTTTGAAATAATGACCATCTTCTGGTGGTCAAATCTTTTCGTTAAAGAACGACCATCTTCAGGTGGTCGAATCTTTTTCTTTAAATATTTCAAAGGACAAGTAGATCCTCAAATATAATTAATTTTCTACAATAACATCTCCAAAACTCAATGCATCGGAATATAATTATTTATAACAAATAATTCTAAAAATAAATAAGTAGAATTAAAAGGAGAAATATTACCTCAAAGATGTCAAACAGTATATATTTGTGTTTAGTGATTGTTCAGCAATAAGCACTTGTATTTTGCGATCATTCAAGTGTTAACCATAAGAAATTGAAATAAGTTTATGGGTTAGAGATTTACCTCAATAGGTAGTCAAGAGTTGCTCGAAAAAAAACCAACGGTTGATTTGACACTAGCAGAATCTTGACAGAGTCTCGTGTTTCACCTTTGCTCAGAAGTAGAGACTCGTGCTGATAACGTGTTATAAAACTAATAAAATAAGGTACTATAATATCAAGTGAAATATTGGAGAAAGAAGTGGAGCAATGGAGAGTGATATTCTTATTATTCCAACTAATACAAAAGTTCATTCCAAAGGGTGTCAATGTACCTCTATATATAGGTACTACAAGATTAAAGGAACATCAATCCTATTAAACACCCACTATTACAAGAATATGAAGAAACCTATGAAACGGTTCTTCCACTACATGAATAGATTTATGGATTGTAACTTCTATATATAATGTATCCATAAATCAAGAATTAATCCTCTTGGGAATACAAAGGGACATCCATACTTTTAATTGTTTCATAACACTTATCTTATTTTTCTGATTTTTTTTTCTATATTGTCAAGTAAATGTTGACTTTCCTCGGATGCTATCATCCTCGACTAGGATTCATTAGCGGAGTAGAGACACTAATTAAGTAATTATTCCCCGACAACTTCACTCTAATTAATGATAGAGGACCGACTTTTTCTAAAATAATGTTGAGTGGAGGTGAAACCATTTGCTAATCAAAAGACAGAAATTATATGTTGAAGGAATAAGAAACTGTTGATGATGATTTGTTGAATAAGCACAATTCCATAATTCTTTTGGTTTCTTTTTTTTTAAAAAAAAAATTTTGGGCGTTATCATTTATTAAATAGCTGTTGGAAAATTTGCAAATCAAGATAACTTGTTATGGAAAACCTTGAAATTTCAAAAACAATGTGTTAAAAGGATTTTTGCATGTAGTTCTCATGATCATTCTTCTTAAACTGAATAAATTCGTCAATAAAAAGTATTAAGGTGTAACTATGGGCTGCTTTCAGATTTTTCTAAAAGATTTTCGGACTCGAGCCTTTCTTTTTTTTTCTTGTTCTAACTTTTATTGAATTTTTTGCTAAGGAAAATTCAGTGAAGTTGAAGGCTGCATTTTGTGATTGGCCAAAAACTTAAAGTCGAAGCCATGGATTAATTAATTAAACATTGACATAGGAATCATCTTAATCTGCAATTATGAAAAGAAAAAAACACAAGAGTCACCTATCATTAGCACAAGCCAATGAGGGCGATGTTGGTTGAAACCCGGAGGCTATAAGTTGAGATTTATTTAATTCATTAGGTAAGATGCTCTTAATTACTTAATTCTGCTGTTAACGTGTGAATCATAGTCTTGCATTTACACTAAAAGTCATTGAAAATCTATCAAGTGAAATGTTTTTTCCTCCCTTTTATTCAGACTTGACTAATACAAGGATAAATGTACAACAAACAACCTCAACTTCAAAATAAAAATTGTTGCCCATCTTAGCCCATCTGTCCTTCGAAGGCAGTAGCCTCTATCTTGTATAGTTTTGTGATTTTCTCATTTTTACTCATTTACGTTTCAAAATATTCTCCTTAAGAAAGTAATTAGACTATAAAATTTTTGAAATGTGATACTTAGAGATAAGCATCTTTCACCCCATTTTGGATTCAAATATTTTATTTACATTTTACCGAGCTAGATCAAATGTGAATGAATCATGATACGTTTAGGCTTGAAAAAGAAAAGAAACTTTCAGCTTAAAGAATAGTTATGGTTACTTTTCTTCATGACACAGAGCAAGTTAAGCTTCGTTAGCATTTTCCTTTCCTTAGCTTTTAGTCTTCTATCAAGTTTGGTTTGTATATTAAACATTTTTAGACAAATGAACCAAGATTTATAAGCAAACCTTAATAACAAGTTTGCTTCAAGTTTATTTTACTTTAAAGGTTTGAATTTCACACACATAGTTTAAACTTTAAAGTATATCAAAATCATTCTGCTTTGGGGCTTTTTAGGCACCCAATGATTTATTGCCACATAAACTTTCTTAAATATTTTATTGTAATAACAATGTACTTGCATTCACACAATTTTCACGTTTGCTTTTTCTTTTTTTCTCTTTAGTAATTTACCCAATTTTTGCCATTTAATTTTTTTCCCTTCTCTTTATTTGTTCAAAAGCAATTTTTTCCTTATTGCATTTACATTTTTTTATTCTTTTTTAAATATAATTTACCCAACATTTATTCTTATAATTTGTAAATTTGATGGCTACCCAACTATCAATGATTAAGCAAAAAAAAAAAAAAAAAAGGGTCTTTTGATGCATTTACACAATCTTTACATGAATTTTTTAAATTGAGCAATTACATCAGTGAGTTATTCCACTACATAAATAATCACAAATAACCAAGAAATCTTGAGTTTCTCTATGGTTCTAAGATGATAATGGTGTTTTTTGTTGAAAAAGAAAAGGAAAAAGTTGGCTAAATCATATTTAAACAAAAGAAGAAATAGAGTTAAAAATGGTAAGTGCAATGAACGAAAAATTGCTTTTGAACAAATAAATAGAGGGAAAAAGTTAAATGGTAAAAGTTGGGTAAATTAATTTAAACAGAAAAAAGAAGGAATATCAAACGTGAAGATTGTGTAAATGAAGGTATATTGTTATTAAGATGGAGCACTTAGGAAAATCTAAATGACAATAAGTCATTGATCTTGATATACTTTAAACTCTTCCACATAATGGAGGTTTGGTCCTTTTGATGTCTAGGTTACCCAACCGAACTTAGTAACCCACTAACTCATTAATCCACTATGAAACGTGGATTAGCCGACTTGATTTCAAGTTTTATTTTTAAACTTGATTTCTGACTGTTATATCGTATGTATTTCCAAATTTTGGCTGAAGTTTTGTTCTTTAGCCCTAATACCTTTTAGTCCATGTTCATCCCAAATTTTGTGGGTGTTATTTATTAGTTTTTACCTTCTATATTTAGCAATAATTTTTTAATTGACTTTTTATTTATTAGTTTTTAACTAAAGTTATGTATAAAGCGGGGATTTTGTCGATCAAGACTCACAACCACTGAAAAGTGAAAACACTATTCCAACAATAGAGGACCATTATTCTAGTACTACGATCTCGAGTGGAGGAAGCATTTACGAATCAAGAGAAAGAAATCATGCACACAGCAGTTGAATTTTTTTCTTTTTTCAAAAAAAAAAGGTGTATTATTAAAACATTAAAGTTTGAAGTCTTGCCAATTTGGTGGAGGGGCCAAATTTTTGTGAGTAGGAAATGCACACACATGAGGATGACTTGTTCCAGCTTTTTTTCAATGTCGACATATACCTATTTTAGATGTTTTTTTTTTCAAAGCCCGACTTTGTCAGAGCTCGTTTATTTTCTTCACCAATTAATTAAGCCAAACATGAATATAATTTTTGTGTTTAGTGATTCGTTCTTGGCTTGATTCAACTAGCATAAGATTTAAAATTTATATGTAAATAATTCAAATTTTTCGAAATCAATAGAATCAAAGCTCAGTCATGTTTGATTCATTTAATAAACAAGTCTAGATTTAAATATGATTTCAATCCCGTTAAAATAAACAAACAAATTACACACTAGAGAGATTTGGTGTGGCTATGATTAGGCTCATTTGTACTCCAATTCTAAAGCTATTCAAGAACTTGCAAATAAAGGAATCTTGTCAAGAAAACCTTGAAATGTGTAAACATTAAGTTAAGAGTAAATTTGTATATATGTCTCTAATCATTCTCCTCAAACTAAACATATCCCTCGACAAAAAAGTTTTGGGCTGCTTTCGATTTTCTAAAAGATTTCCAGACTCAAGGCATATTCTTTAATTATTGAATAACAAGTAAAGAACGAAACTCTTCCTATGTAGTATAACTTTAAGCGAAGTTGCATTTGAAAATCAAGAAAGAAGCCTGAAGGCAATATTTTGTCTCTAACTTAAAACTTTTAATGTTGAATAAGGGGCAAAATATTCGAATAAGAGAATGATTTAGGGTCCGTTTGTTTCGGGTGAAAATGTTTTCCAGGAAAATATTTTCCAAATTTCTCGTGTTTGGTTGCACAAAAGTCACTGAAAACATTTTCCTATGTAAAATATTTTCACTATCTTATGGAAAACAACTTTCCCTTCCAAACTTACTGAAAGTTGTTTTCCGAAATGCGTGCATCCCGCCTGTAGTATTCCAAACTTACTGAAAAAACATCTTGTAGTATGTTTTTTTTTTTTTTTTGAGTGTAAACAGGAGGACTCGAATCCAAGATCCCTTCCTTACACTCCCTCCCCCGTACCACCACCCAACCCAACCCCCTCCCCCTAGTATATTCAAAATAAAAAAAAATCTCATTCTGCTCATCCTATGCTAGTAATTAATTATATATAACAGGGACATTCTTTTCTAGAGCAACTTTTAGCAGTGAGAGTGCAAGATATATGTCACAATAAGCATTGCATGTGATTGATATTTGACACTAAATGGCCAGGAATTTGTTTATTGCTTAAGGAGATATTTTTTATTCATATATACGTTTCTCCAAGATTTTTTAAAGTTAAACAATGAGATAAATTTTCTTATTTTGCATGGGAAAAAGTATGTAGTTATAATGTGTAGAAAGTAAAGATAGAGATAAAAGTGAAAATATTTCAAAAGTTAAACAAACACCAGAAAAATGAAGTAAGAAAATATTTTCAATAAACTAACCAAACACCTGAAAATTATGAAAGGGAAATGATTTTCATGGAAAATTACTTCCACGGAAAATATTTTCCCAAGGAAAACATTTTACTTCCAACCAAACAGACCCTTATTAATTAACATTAACCTAGAGATCAAAGTAATCTAAAATTAAGAGGCAAAAAACAAAATGGTGATTATAATGTTACCCACTTGTATTGCTGAGAAATTAGTAAAGGCTACAAATTCAGAATTATTTATTTCTCCTCTCAGGATTGACAAATACTAAGTAATGCTTTAGGTAAAGATGGTCACAATTACTCAAAGCTGCTATTAACGTGTGAAATATAGTCTTGCATTTACACTCTAAAAGCCCTTGAAAATTTGTCAAATGAAAATTTTATAGGAATTCACTAATAAAGAGTTAAAGGTATATTAATAAATGCTCATTGGCTATCCATAAAAAAAAAAAACCTATAAAATATACAACTTCTTCTACATGTATAGCAAAAAAAAAAAAAGAAAGAAATATTTGTACAAGATTAGGATTAACTAGTCATTAATCACTGCTTTCTACTGAATTATTAAGTAGAGATTGGTAATAAGCTAATTAAAACAAAAAAAATAGTTCTCTTTTTTGTTAGTATATATAGTACCATCTCAAAAGAAATTGTAATATTTTGACTTGCAGTTTTGTGCCGGTGTTCTCTCAAGGCCATAAGAATAATCAATATGAGGCCTCGAAAAGAGATTAAAGACCAAAAAAAAAAAAAGAGCTCCAAGCCTGTCAGCCTAGGAAGTTTTTTGCTCTTGCTACCATTTTCAAGGCTCTCATAGAAATTGTTTTCCCAGGTCTCCACTTGCCGGATTGAATTAGCTTTTTTTCTGAGAAAGGCTCCAAGAACGCGAGGTTCATAAGGAGGGGGCAGAGTGCATGGAGTATTATCGGATGGACTCTTCACCAAAGACTCCAACATGAACTTCTTTTCCGTACCATCTGAATGGCAAGCCATTGTTTCTGAACATATTTCCATTGCTCCTTCTGGGATTTTTGGCTCAAACCTCAAAAGCTTTGCATATTCATTCAATAAATGAAACATGTAATCGTAAACAAACTCCATCTTGAGCTCTTCTTGAATGTAATCCTAAAACTTAAAAACTTAATGTTGAGCCGTTTCTTATGTTAAAAACTTGAAAATTTGTCCTTGAAATATATAGGAATTCACTAACAATCTCAACCTGAAAATAAGATTTGTTATCTGGCAAGATGTACCTAATCAGTGTAAGTTGGCATTTTCTTTTGCCCAGCTAGATATTCGTGGCTAGATACTGCTCAGATGCAAAAGAAAGATGGTCTTTAATACTCGAATCAAGAATATTGAAACTCCAAAAAGCACTTAATGGTAATCCCCTAGAAGAAACTCTGAAAAGTACTTAAAAAGGTAATCACCCCAGTAGTTAATTTGCAGAACAGTTTGGGTACAAGCTAAATGCATAGCAGAACACAGAATATACCCCTGTAGCACGTACCATCACACTTGTAACCACAGGGGTTTGCCCAGTGACTAGAGAAATGCTTAGCACTCTCAGAGTTCTCCCTTCTGTCAGGTTCAAAGTTCGAATTCTGAGTTTAAAAAAAATAAAATCTGAATCTCATGACACAACACACTTGACTAACTGAATAAGCCCAAGTTCAAGATCGTATCAGATTCTGCATTCCCATTTTCCAGATGAAACATGTCTTTTACATATAACTCACTAAGGTAAGTTCATATTCCATCATCTAAGTTTCACGGATACTTGAGATGCAAGTGTAAGCATCTGGAACAAATCATTAGTATATCCATCCTCAATATTTAAACAATCAATTTAATCAAACAGTACACTAATTTGCCATTACTACATAGCAACTTATTTATGCGTTACAATGACAAATATGACATCAATGTAAACAGAAGCATACAGAAGATAATAACGCTTATGGCAGATGATCGTTTGCCTGATCATCTGTGTGAATTTCCGACGATGAAGAAGACTCCTCAATTTCTTCTGGTAACCATCCGTCTGAATCTCCATCTGACCATGAAGAAGACTCGTCAACTTCTTCCGAGATAAGGATTTTCAGATCCATGTTTCCATAATCCATCTGTTGTTTCTTAATGTCCCGAACTGAATCTCCAGCAGAGTATAGACATCCATGCACCTCAATCAATTGAAGAGTAAAAGTTTCCCACAAACAAGAAGGGAGCTCTTCCAATTCCGCGCAACCCACCAAAATTAATCTCTCAAGACTGGGAAAATGCTCTCCTGAACCCATCCACCTGACCATCTTCAAGGATTCCAATTTCAAGAACTTGAGTTTAGGGAAGATTTCCTCTTCTTCCATGTATTCAATGTCTCCCATGTCCCATTCCTTTTCCCCATCTGCTTGTCGGATTAATTTGAGAGCCTCAAGATTGGGTAGCTTTCTGATTGTGCAAATTACACTCCATGAGAAGTCCTCCAGTGTCAACTTTTTCAGATTCAAGGGGAGATGAAATTTGATACAATTTGCAGGAACTTTACCCAGTAGCAGCTTTAGTGATTCTAGCTGACTCAGAGACTCCATTGCCACGATCCTTGTGCTCTCACTAGAAGATTCCTCTGATTGTAGCAGACAGCATTTCAGTCTGCGGATATTTGGAAACTTCATCATCATCTTTTCCATGCTTTGCCCAAGATAAAGCTTTGGAGTGGAAAACGTGTGTAAATTGTATAACATACAGGAGCTTTCAGGATTTTCCTTTGCCAACCTAAGATCAATCAAAGCACCACGTACTTGTAGATGCCTCAATTTCTGCAATATCCAAAAAATTTCTTCCAACGATGAAAGAACAAAATCAGAATAATATGTTGTCACACAAAACGTTTCCAAATTCGAGAGGTTTTCCAGTGAGGGTGGGATGTATTTGATCCAACCTGAAACAGCCAAGTACCTCAACTGAATGAGCAACCCTAATTCACATAGGAAAGTAAAACCAAGATTAATTTGTTCCAAATCCAACACTTGAAGAAGTTTCAGGTGACAAACAAAGGATAAGGTGTATGATACTCCACGGCTCCCAATACCACAAGAAGAATGTAATAGAGAGCGTACATGGGGACAAAGTATCTTTGACTTCGCAACATGCTTTGGCTGAGAGTGAATGGATAACCGATATAGGTAGTGTGGTTCATCAAAATTAAGAAATCCGTCACATCCTTGTATCAAATGTAGAAATTTTTTATCTTTAGCTTTTCCCAAACAAAAGACATGCAACAAATCATGAATGTGGCATGTCTTGACCCCGCCAATGGATCTTTTTTGCCCCTCCATAACCAAGCTTCTGTTAATTAGAGCTATTAAATAGCCTTCTGCTAATTTTTCAGGGCACTCTGATTCCTTCTTTCGTACAAATCCTTCGGCGATCCACAGCCACATCAACCTCTTTACAGAAATTTCTTGGTCTTCCCTAAATGCACTGAAGTAAAGAAGGCATGGCTTCAAATGGTCAGGTAGATGTATGTAACTCAGCTCTAATATACTCTTGCATTGCTCTGTGGCACCAATCTTGCTGTTTGAGTCAAGCCTTTCTGCTACCTCTCCCCAACGACCTTGATCTAGAGTCCCGAGAATTCCAGATATGATGACGATTGATAGAGGCAGTCCATTACAGTTTTTTGCTATTTGCCTCCCAAGAACACTTAGTTCTACAGGATAACCACCTTCTATGGTAATTGACAGCTTCTTCTTTAGTAACTCCCAGCTTTCTTCTTCATCAAGTGGCCGAAGATGGTGAGGTTTACCGGTAATTCCATGATGCCGACTCGTTGATATAATTCTGCTTCCATTGGCATAATCTGGGAAAGATATTTTCAATGCATTCCATGCCTCAATATCCCACACATCATCTAAAACTATGAGATACTTCTGTTTCCTCAAGTGATTACAAAGTTTGTGAGCTAAATCATCTTCATCCATATCTGAGTATTCAGCTTTTGGATCAATGCAACCCAAAATCACAAGCAACAGATCTTTCTTGCAATATACTTGAGAGATACAACACCATGCAAGAATATGGAAGTGAGATGCAATTGATGGATCATGGTAGACTCTTTGGGCCAGAAACGTCTTACCTAGTCCAGGCATGCCCACAATGGAAATGATGTCCAACTGCATTGATCCTCCTATAAGTTGATCGATAATTGCTTGCTCCTGATCCTTCAGATATACTGAAGTTTTATGAATGGTTGAGATATTACCCTGTGATGGCACCTGGTGGAATGCTCCAGTCCACTTGCTTCCTGTTGTTTTGAAAAAATTACATAGAGAATGAAAGATCATTAACAAAATCTGGACAGCTAATATCATCATCTTTTTCAAATATTGTGAGATACTACCTTGTGGCACATCCCTCGAACTATTGGCGGGCTTCTGGGCTTTGATGCAGTCAAACTCCCATGTCTTGGTTTTAAGAAGCTTAATTTCTTCTGTGACTTTGTCAAACAACATTAGAGAATAAAATGATACATCTCCTACTATCAAGGAGTCAATAACAAACTCTGTCTTGTGTGCCACTTCCACAATACGACTTCTAAGAGCTTGGAGCTCTTCAAGGTGGTTGCGTTGGTCCCTGTTGTTCTCCAAGAATGACCTTAAGAATACAAGACCATCTTGCATCGTTTGAATATGAAGCTTTTCCTTCTCTGTGTGCTGCTCCAAATTGTTTTCCAAGAATGATTTCAGGAACAACAAATCTTGGATTGTTTGTGCTTGGGGGTTTGCATCCTTGTTGTGCTGCTCCATGGCATTCTTCAAGTATGACCTTAAGAGGTGAACTCTATCCTCTGCAAAAGAAAATAGAGGATCAACTTCATAGCTTGCTACTTCCTTTAGTTTTTCTTGGAGAAGATCGATAAGCCCCAGTGCATTAGTTGCAAGGCAGTTAAAATTTGACACTACAGGATACTTTTCCTCAACTTCTGCCTTAATAATCTTAATCTTCTCCAGCAAACAAAAAAGCTGCATATCTATTTTCTTGGCTGAAGCTTCTCGAATGTTGCTCTGATAAAGTGAAAAAATTATAATCCCAGCATCATTGACCAGAGCTCCAACAAGATCCTTGATTCTTTCATCTACCCAATCACACTTCTCCTTAGTGAGAATGTTTCTCAAGAATCGCAGTTCCTCATAGAGCATCCGCAATTGATGTTTCAAAGATACCATTAAACAGGAAGGACAATTTAGTAGTAGCTCCCAAAGATGAGCTAGAAGAGAATCTACAAATTCACCCACTATAATTATATCCTTCTTGGTAGACAGAGTGGGGGATGTTGATCCAGATTCAACGACGCGGATATATGTGAGAAGGGCTCGGTGGTCAGCTGGCTTGATCTTGTCTATTAGTTCTGAAATCTTTAGGCCTAATCCGTCAAGCACTTGATTGTCATATTTTGAAGACCAACAAATGTAAGAAAGATGTGCTGCAGATAAAGCCACAACTGCACAGTGCTCCAAGAGATTCCTCTTGGGCTTGCCTTGCAAACTGGCAAAGAGAATGAAATTTTTAAGGAACACTAGCTTCTCTTGAAGCGGTTCAAACAATTTTGCAAGTCTTGAATCACAGGCTTCACCCCAGATGACAATATCCCCAAGATTCTCTAGGAGAAAATAGAAGAATTCCAAGAATTCATCTCTCGAAGGAGAACTGGATTCCAAAAAGCTCTCCAGATATGAATTATGACTGTTGTTGCAATAGTCATACCTGTCACGGCCCTGAGAGACAGATTTTAGCAAGAAGTCCAACATCTCGACGTACATTTCACTGATTTTTTGCCTACAATTCTTTAGAATTCTTCTAAAATTAGAGGCAGCTCCAGCCAATTCTTTGGGGTGCAATCCATCCTCTAACTGGAGAAGAAAAGAGTTGAACTGCTGCCCATTTTCTTTAACAGAATCTTCAAGAAGTCCAGTCTTTGAGGGATTACACAATTTCCTTGCACAAAGGAAAAATGTTTTCACCAGCCTTAACTCTACGTTGAGCTCATTCAAAGCATGATCATCCTTGCAGAAATCTAAGATTGAATCAATGCAAGTAATTGTATTGGTAGACAAACAAATATCAGTTCCATCAAATACTTGATTATCACCTCTGAATAACAAAAAACAAAGATGTGTTGCAAATAAAGCCACAACTACATTTTGCTCGTTAATTTGACTCTTGCCTTCCGTCCGCTTCCAGTGATAGTCACTTGAAAAGTTCAATGCTTTTAGGTCCCTTTCAAAAAGAGCCACGACCAGACCAAGTCTTGTATCACGGAGGCTGGCAACGCGGAGAAAACAGTAGAACTTCTCTCGGAATGAGTTGAATAATCTCATTAATTCATATGTCCAAGAAGAATGCTCTCCTTGTAAGCGATCCAAGATACTGGAATACCATTCACCCGTCCAGCCATGCTCCAAGAGCAGCTTCGAATATATCTCTGTGGACTCTGAAAAGAATTGCAGGATGGAATTCCACAGCTCTTCACAAAGATGTCTGATCTGCTGCCTCAAATTCACTAGACTTTCTTGAAAACAAGAGTCTCCAGTGGGTGGCAATCCATCCTTAAGAAGAACAAGGTACAAGACCTTCCAATTTTGATGAATAGAAGCTTCAAGGCTGACAGGTCGTCAGCCTGTGCAATAATAATAATAAATATAGAACCTAGATACCACTAAAAGCAGTCAATAATCAATCCTAGGTACTGGAGCAGGGACTCTAGGTGTGCAATGGGTTACTTGATTCACCCTGTTCCCGAAGAGTTTGCTTAACCCGATATACCAGAATTAATTAATTGACAAAAATTACTAAATAGTAAACAGTGGCAAGTAGGGTCGTCTCCTCAGGGACTGGGGATATCTGTCTCTTTTTAAAGTCCAATTGATAAGGGGGGATTTCACCGGAATGAAACTAAAAATAATTAAACAATTTAATTAAAAATAAATAAATCACTAGCGCAAATATAGCAGGAATTTAATCAGGAATAAATAAATTCTAGCCAAGGTTACAACTACTCAGGCACAGTCCATTTATCCGATCATTGATGCAAGAGAGGTTCACTTAATTTATTAATAGGCTAGTTATAGCCATCGATGAAATCTAATGACCAATTTTTCCTTAATTTATAGGTGACCAAGGTACGACCATTAATCACCCCTAACCAGAAAAGTACTCCTAGGTACGACCGTAGGAATTAATTTTCCAATTGCCTTAATAACCAGAAAAACCTAGCCCTAATCAATAACACGCTACGAGGGTTATTTAAACTAGATTGCACGTTCCCCTAATGTGTAAACACACCAGTTGCCACTAATATTAATCAATCAAACAATTACGGATTTAATTGACTAAATTGGCACGAGATTAATGAATCACATTGAACATCGGGCCCTTGACATCCAATTAATAAAATAATCCCATGAAAATTAAATCAGACAACATGCAAATATTAATAGATATAGGAACGCGTGAAAACTAATTAGATCTCACAGATTTTCGGGACTGCGCCGTCGAGTTGACCCTTGACTAGATGGAAGACTTAGCCACGCCGCATAATTAAATCATCACACGAATTAATGGATTGCAAAAGCATAGCGTTTTCTATTAAGAAGCAAAGAATAAAATGTGTTTTTCCCGTTGGGGAATTTTGTCGAACACCTGGCGTGTGTCAGAGGCCAGTCAGAAGAAGGGAACACTAAAACTAAACTAAAAGACTAAACTAGAGATATCCCTCTGCTACTCTACGTTATCCCTATTTAAGCCACAAAAGAAAGATAACTAAAGGCTCTCTACGTGGTCCCCACACATGTGGACAAAGCCTTCCAAGTACTTCTTGCCCCAAGTCTCCTTCCGTAGCTTTCTTTTTAGAGTCCAAATGACTAGATGCCTTCCACTAGCTTGTGGTCCCCACCAATTCAAGGGCCCAAGCATTGAAGCCCTTAGAAGTCTCCATATTTTCCATAAAATCCCTCCTTTTGGTAGTTTTCTGCATTATTCCTGAAATTAAGTCCACATACCAAATATGAGTAAATATCAGCAATTAACACAATATTTATCAGGGATAAAAGGGGAAATTAATAATAAAATTACTAACAAATTGTACCCTATCAATTCCCCCCACACCTGAATCATGCTTGCCCTCAAGCATGGGGACATCTCAACTCAAAATAGGCTAGCTTTCACATTATCGTTGCCAGCTGTGCTTATACCCAAAAATCAAGATTTAGTGGCTAAGTGTCAAGACATATCTCCCCCGGTTAGCTCCTAAGTTCCTAGACTTGTCCAATTCATGGCTAATTCGCTTAGGAAATCCAAATATTAACTAGCAGCAGTCAATAATTAAGTCAACTGGCAACCAAAATCTCAACAATACGAACCAAGGATCGGCAGGCTAACATGATCATAAACTCACATATTTGCCACATCTGATTTTTTTCCTTTTTGTTTTCTTTCTTTTCTTTTTTTTTTCTTTTTATTTAAATCACACGAAAAATGCTTAGTCCCGAGCTATTCAAGTCTTTTGACGTGAACTCTGACATTTTTAGATGAAAGAGCCCAGTTACTCAACTTTTCACAGCTCCAGGACCACTTACTCATAGTTATCGCCACTTTTTGACGCGAGAGCCGACACGTGTGGTGAAGACCCCCGGTTACTGGGTGACGACACTAGCGGAGTAAAGCCATACGTTATTCACCAATAACACCAAAATACCAAGTATTTAAAGATCATAGCCTGCGTCATTTCCTAAATATGGAGAACTAAGGTCGACAGGAGACCAATCCAGACAACACTGCCAACAAAATATTTGCATTGCCTAGACAAGTTAACCATAAATTGCACCCAGTCGTTAAACTCAAAGCATTCACCAAGACAGCGTGCTTTTACTCGCCACTAAAACCCAATTCATAGTATAAACTACCACTAGCAATGAAAAAAAAATGAGCTGCCAAAATATTCACCGAGATAACAAAAAAAGAAAAGACACCCACAAGGGACTAAAGGGACAACACCTCAACAGAAAAACGACACTTAAACAAAAAACATAGGAAAAACATCCCAAAAACGAAAGATTGAAAATATCTAGCACCCAAACCGACCCCCCCCACACCTAAATGGCACATTGCCCTCAATGTGATAATATAATAGCAGAGAAAACGGAAGGGGCAACGGTACTTCCCTGACGTCGTCAAAACAAGGGGGGGTTGGGCGGAAACTGCGGAGGGAACCCGGCCTGTTGCATAAATGCCGCTAGATTCTGCGCCATATTGTGAATGTTAATGTCCATGTGTTTCTGCCGAATCTCAAGCCGCTCGACTGTGTTGCGCAGCTGGTTCCATTCCTCATTCGTATGGGCGGAAGGCGGGGGAGCGGAGGAAGATGGACCGGGATCACTGCCTACCGTGGAGGCACCGGCAAATGCTGAACGAGGCGGAGGGTGTAGCGGTCCCGGGGGAACAACCTCCCAACCATTGTCGCCCTCCCGAACTAAGCCCATTTTCTCCAAACACGGAATATGCAAAGGCTCCATTTGACAGGCTATATGCAAGTTGTGGTTAGAAATATCAAGGACATGCAAATTAATAGCCAAGTGAGTAATGTAAGATCCAAGAATCAAGGGGCGCTTCTTTTTAGGCAAAATGGACTTGAACTGAGAAGCGAGCCAACACCCAAGGTTAACCTTAATATTGTTATGCATGCACCATATAAAGAAAAACTCCGGCTTAGACAAAATGCCGGAACTATCTCGCCTACCCGAGAAACTGTAAGCCAAAAAACGGTGGATATAGCGAGAGGCCGGGTCCTTCAGAAAAGAACCCTTAGATAAACGAGGGTCATAGTTATCCCTGTCTACGGACATCTCATCCCAAATAAAGCGATAGCGGGAGAAAAACGGCTGAACATAGTCACATGCACTCTCGGCATACTCCCTAGACTCAGCATAAGCAGGATCAATGAAACCAAAGGCCAGATTGAAGTCAGTTATGGAATGGTGAAACTCCTGACCCATTAAACGGAAACGAATGACATTAGGAGTGGAAACTGTGTAACTCGTGGGCAGGTCAAACTCAAACGTGGCATAAAACTCCCTAACCAACTCGACAAAAGCCGGGAGGTCAGTGATACGAGAATAGGGCCGCCACCCGATGGCTTCAATCAAATCGTGAAAGGGGACGCTAATATTTAGAAGGCCCAAGGTGGCGGGATCCCGATAACGACAAGGAATAATCCGTCGTTCACAAGCCGCTTCATAGCGCCGCTTGTCGGCTGCCTTGGGGAAGTCCAAATGACCCCCAAAATGTGCAGGGTCAGAGATATGGACGCCTCTTTGTCGCCCAAGACGAGCCCGCCTCCCAGAGGAGGAAGGATCGTGCGAGGGGCCAGAGGCGGGAATGGAATGCTGGGGCGGAGGGGGCTGAGGAGTCCTAGGGGTCCTAGACTTGGAAGAAGATCGAGGCTTCACCATGGTGATCAACAGGCAAACCCAAAACAATTAAGCAGCAATATAAGCGTCACGGGCGCCCCCAATAAACAAGTATAAGCGTCACGGGCGCCCCCAATAAACAACAATAGCAGCAAAGCACCCAAAATTTGACACCAAAGATATGAATCAGACACAGCTGGACCCAAAGAGGGAACCTTTGTCTTTACTGGACAGTCAATTACCCAAGACCATTTACCAAATTAGCAATGTAGCCAAGCAATGGGCAATATCAGCAACCACACTACTTGCCAATTAACATGAAGTAGTCCTTGGAGAAACTCTCCCACAAATGGCAGCAATTACCCCCAAATTCTGTCTAAAATTACCCTAGAAATTACCCAAATCAACCCTTTTGTTTATCCATTAAGAAATCCAACTTGTAAAAAGTAGCAAATGACCCCAGAAATTGGCAATTTCAACAACCACAGGTCAAAATGCGAACAACAACAGAAGTTTCAGTTGATTAGCTCGCAATCAGACAGGCCGCCATATAAAATCAATGAATGTAAACAAAACACTCCAACCAGTGAGCTACACGGAAAATTTAATCAAGTGGCCAACAATCTAGCAGGAATTAAACTCAATTCAGGTTATAATGAACCCAGAAAATGCCCAAATCATTACCTGCCTTCACCCATCACAAAACCCACTAAAAATGCGCAAAATTTAGTAAGTGAAGAACCCGAAAAACACCAATCAAAAAGGAAATTTCAATACCTCCACCTGTCAATTAGGACAGGTGGGACTGGAGCGAACAGCGGAGCAGCGGCGGCGGGCGTCGGCTCGTGGATGTGTTGGACTGCAGGGCTTGCGGTGGCTGAGGTGGGTCTGTGTCGCGGCTGATGCCGCGTGGCTGTGGGTAAAGTGCGGCGAGGGTGGCTGATAGCAGGGGCGGCTGCCGAAGTGCAGCGGGCGAGCAGGCGGCGCGGCAGGCAGCGACTGGAGGAAAGAGAGCTGGTGGTGCGTCGCGGGCTGGACGAGCTGTGCGGAGGAAGGAGGCGGCGCGCTGCGGTTGTCGGGCCGCGAGCCGCTGGTGGAGCTGCGGCGCGCGGGCTGGGTGGCGGCGGAAATGGCTAGCGGCGGCGGCTGACCAAGCGAAAGAAAAGAAGGAAAAAGGGGAAAGCAGGGTAGCGGGGAAGAAGAAGAAAGAAGAAGAAGAAGGAAAGAAAGAAAGAAGAAAGCAGAAAAGAAAAGAAAAAGAATTTTTTCTTTTTTTT